>NC_086445.1:357043932-357076432 GCF_028390025.1 Pseudophryne corroboree | reverse complement strand
TGTTGGGGCCTTCATAGCCTCACACCAAGCAACATATTTTCGCCATATGCGGTGATAATGTTTTGCTGTCACATCTTTCCTAGCTTTTATCAGCGTAGGAATGACTTCAACCGGAATGCCCTTTTCCATCAGGATCCGGCGTTCAACCGCCATGCCGTCAAACGCAGCTGCGGTAAGTCTTGGAACAGACAGGGCTCATGCTGTAGCAGGTGCTGTCTGAGAGGCAGAGGCCAAGGGTCCTCTGAGATCATTTCTTGTAGTTCCGGGTACCAAGTCCTTCTTGGCCAATCCGGAACGATGAGTATAGTTCTTACTCCTCTCTTTCTTATTATCCTCAGTACCTTAGGTATGAGAGGAAGAGGAGGGAACACATAAACCAACTGGTACACCCACGGTGTCACTAGAGCGTCCACAGCTATCGCCTGAGGGTCCCTTGACCTGGCGCAATATCTTTTTAGCTTTTTGTTGAGACGGGACGCCATCATGTCCACCTGTGGCCTTTCCCAACGATTTACAATCAGCTGGAAGACTTCTGGATGAAGTCCCCACTCTCCCGGGTGGAGGCCGTGCCTGCTGAGGAAGTCTGCTTTCCAGTTGTCCACTCCCGGAATGAACACTGCTGACACTGCTATCACGTGATTTTCCGCCCATCGGAGAATCCTTGTGGCTTCTGCCATCGCCATCCTGCTTCTTGTGCCGCCCTGTCGGTTTACATGGGCGACCGCCATGATGTTGTCTGACTGAATCAGCACCGGCTGGTTTTGAAGCAGGGGTTTTGCCTGACTTAGGGCATTGTAAATGGCCCTTAGTTCCAGAATATTTATGTGTAGGGAAGTATCCCGACTCGACCATTGTCCTTGGAAGTTTCTTCCCTGAGTGACTGCCCCCCAACCTCGGAGGCTTGCATCCGTGGTCACCAGGACCCAGTCCTGTATGCCGAATCTGCGGCCCTCGAGAAGATGAGCACTCTGCAACCACCACAGCAGAGACACCCTGGCCCTCGGGGACAGGGTGATCAGCCGATGCATCTGAAGATGCGATCCGGACCACTTGTCTAACAGATCCCACTGAAAGATCCTTGCATGGAACCTGCCGAATGGAATTGCCTCGTAAGAAGCTACCATCTTTCCCAGGACTCGCGTGCAGTGATGCACCGACACCTGTTTTGGTTTTAGGAGGTCTCTGACGAGAGATGACAACTCCTTGGCCTTCTCCTCCGGGAGAAACACCTTCTTCTGTTCTGTGTCCAGAATCATACCCAGGAACAGCAGACGTGTCGTAGGAACCAGCTGCGACTTTGGGATATTCAGAATCCAGCCGTGCTGTTGTAACACTTCCTGAGATAGTGCTACTCCAACCAACAACTGCTCCCTGGACCTCGCCTTTATAAGGAGATCGTCCAAGTAAGGGATAATTATAACTCCCTTCTTCCGAAGGAGTATCATCATTTCGGTCATTACTTAGGTAAATACCCTCGGTGCCGTGGACAGACCAAACGGCAACGTCTGGAATTGGTAATGGCAGTCCTGTACCACAAAACGGAGGTACACCTGGTGAGGTGGGTAAATGGGGACATGTAGGTAAGCATCATTGATGTCCAGTGATACCATGTAATCCCCCTCTTCCAGGCCTGCAATAACCGCCCTGAGCGATTCCATTTTGAACTTGAACTTCCTTATACAAGTGTTCAAGGATTTCAAATTTAGAATGGGTCTCTCCGAACCGTCTGGTTTCGGTACCACAAACATTGTGGAATAGTAACCCCGTCCCTGTTGAAGGAGGGGAACTTTGATTATCACCTGCTGGAGGTACAGCTTGTGAATTGCCGCCAGTACCACCTCCCTGTCCTGGGGAGTAGCTGGCAAGGCTGATTTGAGGTAACGGCGAGGGGGAGACGTCTCGAACTCCAGCTTGTATCCCTGAGATACCATTTGTAGAACCCAGAGATCCACCTGTGAGCGAACCCACTGGTCGCTGAAGTTCCGGAGACGGGCCCCCACCGCACCTGGCTCCACATGTGGAGCCCCAGCGTCATGCGGTGGACTTAGTGGAAACAGGGGAGGATTTTTGTTCTTGGGAACTGGCTGTATGGTGCAGCTTTTTCCCTCTACCCCTGCCTCTGGGCAGAAAGGACGCGCCTCTAACTCGCTTGCCTTTCTGAGGCCGAAAGTACTGTACTTGATAATACGGTGCTTTCTTAGGCTGTGAGGGAACCTGAGGTAAAAAGGTCGACTTCCCAGCTGTTGCTGTGGATACGAGGTCCGAAAGACCGTCCCCAAACAATTCCTCACCCTTATAAGGCAAAATTTCCATGTGCCTTTTAGAATCAGCATCACCTGTCCACTGCCGAGTCCATAATACTCTCCTGGCAGAAATGGACATTGCATTAATTCTAGATGCCAGCCGGCAAATGTCCCTCTGTGCATCTCTCATATATAAGACTACGTCTTTAATATGCTCTATGGTTAGCAATATAGTGTCCCTGTCAAGGGAATCAATGTTATCTGACAGGGAATCAGACCATGCTGCTGCAGCACTACACATCCAGGCTGAAGCAATAGCAGGTCTCAGTATAGTACCTGAGTGTGTATACACAGACTTCAGGATAGCCTCCTGCTTTCTATCTGCAGGCTCCTTTAAGACGGCCGTATCCCGAGAAGGCAGTACCACCTTTTTTGATAAGCGTGTGCGCCTTGTCCACCTTAGGGGATGTCTCCCAGCATAACCTATCCGTTGACGGGAAAGGGTACGCCATTAGTAACCGCTTAGAAATTACTAATTTCTTATCTGGGGAACCCCACGCTTCTTCACACAATTCATTTAACTCATCAGATGGGGGAAAAGTCACTGGCTGCTTTTTCTCCTCAAACATAATACCCTTTTTTGTGGTAACCGGGTTAATGTCAGAAATGTGCAACACATTTTTCATTGCCGTAATCATGCATCGGATGGCCCTAGTGGATTGTATATTTGTCTCATCCTCGTCGACACTGGAGTCAGACTCCGTGTCGACATCTGTGTCTGCCATCTGAGGTAGCGGGCGTTTTTGAGCCCCTGACGGCCTCTGAGATGCCTGGGCAGGCGCGGGCTGAGATGCCGGCTGTCCCAAAACTGCGTCATCGAACCTTTTATGCAAGGAGTTGACACTGTGGGTTAATACCTTCCACATATCCATCCACTCAGGTGTCGGCCCCGCAGGGGGCGACATCACACTTATCGGCACCTGCTCCGCCTCCACGTAAGCGTCCTCATCAAACTTGTCGACACAGCCGTACCGACACACCGCAAACACACACAGGGAATGCTCTGACTGAGGACAGGACCCCACAAAGTCCTTTGGGGAGACAGAGAGAGAGTATGCCAACACACAACAGAGTGCTATATAACAGAGGGATATACACTATACACAAAGTGAATTTTCCCCCTATAGCTGCTTCTATCACAATTTGCGCCTAAATTTATGTGCCCCCCCTCTCTTTTTTACCCTTTCTGTAGTGTATACTGCAGGGGAGAGCCTGGGGAGCGTCCTTCCAGCGGAGCTGTGAAGAGAAAATGGCGCTGGCTGTGCTGAGGGAGATAGCCCCGCCCCTTCAACGGCGGGCTTCTCACGCTTTTTATAACGTTAATGGCGGGGGTTTCTGCACATATACAGTGTTAAACACTGTATTATGTGCTTTTTATTGCCAAAAGGTATATTAATTGCAGCCCAGGGCGCCCCCCCCCAGCGCCCTGCACCCACCAGTGACCGGAGCGTGTGGTGTGCTGTGGGTGCAATGGCGCACAGCTGCAGTGCTGTGCGCTACCTTATTGAAGACCGAAGTCTTCAGCCGCCGATTTCCTCCGGTTTCTTCAGTCTTCTGGCTCTGCAAGGGGGACAGCGGCGCGGCTCCGGGAACGGACGATCGAGGTCGGGCCCTGTGTTCGATCCCTCTGGAGCTAATGGTGTCCAGTAGCCTAGAAGCACAAGCTAGCTGCAAGCAGGTAGTTTTGCTTCTCTCCCCTAAGTCCCACGTAGCAGTGAGTCTGTTGCCAGCAGATCTCACTGAAAATAAAAAACCTAACAAATACTTTTCTTTTTAGTGAACTCAGGAGAGCCCACTAAGTGCATCCAGCTCAGGCCGGGCAAAGATTCTAACTGAGGTCTGGAGGAGGGGCATAGAGGGAGGAGCCAGTGCACACCAGATGTAGTACCTAATCTTTTCTTTAAAGAAGTGCCCAGTCTCCTGCGGAGCCCGTCTATTCCCCATGGTCCTTACGGAGTACCCAGCATCCACTAGGACGTCAGAGAAATAGGATTTTAATACCTACCGGTAAATCCTTATCTCTTAGTCCGTAGAGGATGCTGGGGTCACTTCAAGAACCATGGGGTATAGACGGGTTCCGCAGGAGACATGGGCACTTTAAGACTTTCAAAGGGGTGAGACGGACATTTCGAGGAAAATGATTTAATTTTTAAACTAAGGTGAGATACATACCAGCCCACACCTCAAGCACGCCGTACAACATGGCATTTAACACAAAGCAAGTCAACGGCATGAACAACATCAGCAACAGGCTGACTATAAACGCAACACAAAATGTGTGCAACCACAACTAATAACTGCAGATACAGTACGCACTGGGACGGGCGCCCAGCATCCTCTACGGACTACGAGAAAAGGATTTACCGGTAGGTATTAAAAATAAGAATTTACTTACCGATAATTCTATTTCTCGGAGTCCGTAGTGGATGCTGGGGTTCCTGAAAGGACCATGGGGAATAGCGGCTCCGCAGGAGACAGGGCACAAAAAGTAAAGCTTTAGGATCAGGTGGTGTGCACTGGCTCCTCCCCCTATGACCCTCCTCCAAGCCTCAGTTAGGATACTGTGCCCGGACGAGCGTACACAATAAGGAAGGATTTTGAATCCCGGGTAAGACTCATACCAGCCACACCAATCACACTGTACAACCTGTGATCTGAACCCAGTTAACAGCATGATAACAGCGGAGCCTCTGAAAAGATGGCTCACAACAATAATAACCCGATTTTTGTAACTATGTACAAGTATTGCAGATAATCCGCACTTGGGATGGGCGCCCAGCATCCACTACGGACTCCGAGAAATAGAATTATCGGTAAGTAAATTCTTATTTTCTCTATCGTCCTAGTGGATGCTGGGGTTCCTGAAAGGACCATGGGGATAATACCAAAGCTCCCAAACGGGCGGGAGAGTGCGGATGACACTGCAGCACCGAATGAGAGAACTCCAGGTCCTCCTTAGCCAGGGTATCAAATTTGTAGGATTTTACCAACGTGTTTGCCCCTGACTAAATAGCCGCTCGGCAAAGTTGTAAAGCCGAGACCCCTCGGGCAGCCGCCCAAGATAAGCCCACCTTCCTTGTGGAATGGGCATTTACATATTTTGGCTGTGGCAGGCCTGCCACAGAATGTGCAAGCTGAATTGTATTACACATCCAACTAGCAATAGTCTGCTTAGAAGCAAGAGCACCCAGTTTGTTGGGTGCATACAGGATAACAGCAAGTCAGTTTTCCTGACTCCAGCCGTCCTGGAACCTATATTTACAGGGCCCTGACAACATCTAGCAACCTGGAGTCCTCCAAGTCCCTAGTAGGCGCAAGGCACCAAAATAAGCTGGTTCAGGTGAAACACTGACACCACCTTAGGGAGAGAACTGGGGACGAGTCCGCAGCTCTGCCCTGTCCAAATGCACAACCAGATATGGGCTTTTTTGAGAAAAAAACCACCAATTTGACACTCGCCTGGTCCAGGCCAGGGCCAAGAGCATGGTCACTTTTCATGTGAGATGCTTCAAATCCACAGATTTGACTGGTTTTAAACCAATGTGATTTGAGGAATCCCAGAACTACGTTGAGATCCCACAGTGCCACTGGAGGCACAAAAGGGGGTTGTATATGCAATACTCCCTTGACAAACTTCTGGACTTCAGGAACTGAAGCCACTTCTTTCTGGAAGAAAATCGACAGGGCCGAAATTTGAACCTTAATGGACCCCAATTTGAGGCCCATAGACACTCCTGTTTGCAGGAAATGCAGGAATCGACCGAGTTGAAATTTCTTCGTGGGGCCTTTCTGGCCTCACACCACGCAACATATTTTTGCCACATGTGGTGATAATGTTGTGCGGTCACCTCCTTTCTGGCTTTGACCAGGGTAGGAATGACCTCTTCCGGAATGCCTTTTTCCCTTAGGATCCGGCGTTCCACCGCCATGCCGTCAAACGCAGCTGCGGTAAGTCTTGGAACAGACATGGTACTTGCTGAAACAAGTCCCTTCTTAGCGGCAGAGGCCATAAGTCCTCTGTGAGCATCTCTTGAAGTTCCGGGTACCAAGTCCTTCTTGGCCAATCCGGAGCCATGAGTATAGTTCTTACTCCTCTACGTCTTATAAGTCTCAGTACCTTAGGTATGAGAAGCAGAGGATGGAACACATACACCGACTGGTACATCCATGGTGTTACCAGAACGTCCACAGCTATTGCCTGAGGGTCTCTTAACCTGGCGCAATACCTGTCCCGCTTTTTGTTCAGACGGGACGCCATCATGTCCACCTTTGGTATTTCCCAACGGTTTACAATCATGTGGAAAACTTCCCGATGAAGTTTCCACTCTGCCGGGTGGAGGTCGTGCCTGCTGAGGAAGTCTGCTTCCCAGTTTCCATTCCCGGAATGAAACACTGCTGACAGTGCTATCACATGATTTTCCGCCCAGCGAAAAGTCCTTGCAGTTTTTGCCATTGCCCTCCTGCTTCTTGTGTCGCCCTGTCTATTTACGTGGGCGACTGCCGTGATGTTTTTCCCACTGGATCAATACCGGCTGACCTTGAAGCAGAGGTCTTGCTAAGCTTAGAGCATTATAAATTTACCCTTAGCTCCAGTATATTTATGTGGAGAAAAGTCTCCAGACTTGATCACACTCCCTGGAAATTTTTTCCTTGTGTGACTGCTCCCCAGCCTCTCGGGCTGGCCTCCGTGGTCACCAGCATCCAATCCTGAATGCCGAATCTGCGGCCCTCTAGAAGATGAGCACTCTGTAATCACCACAGGAGAGACACCCTTGTCCTTGGATATAGGGTTATCCGCTGATGCATCTGAAGATGCGATCCGGACCATTTGTCCAGCAGATCCCACTGAAAAATTCTTGCGTGAAAACTGCCGAATGGAATTGCTTCGTAGGAAGTCACCATCTTTACCAGGACCCTTGTGCAATGATGCACTGATTTTAGGAGGTTCCTGACTAGCTCGGATAACTCCCTGGCTTTCTCTTCCGGGAGAAACACCTTTTTCTGGACTGTGTCCAGAATCATCCCTAGGCACAGCAGACTTGTCGTCGGGATCAGCTGCGATTTTGGAATATTTAGAATCCACCCGTGCTGTTGTAGCAGTATCCGAGATAGTGCTACTCCGACCTCCAACTGTTCCCTGGACTTTGCCCTTATCAGGAGATCGTCCAAGTAAGGGATAATTAAGACGCCTTTTCTTCGAAGAAGAATCATCATTTCGGCCATTACCTTGGTAAAGACCCGGGGTGCCGTGGACAATCCAAACGGCAGCGTCTGAAACTGATAGTGACAGTTCTGTACCACGAACCTGAGGTACCCTTAGTGAGAAGGGCAAATTTTGGACATGGAGGTAAGCATCCCTGATGTCTCGGGACACTATATAGTCCCCTTCTTCCTGGTTCGTTATCACTGCTCTGAGTGACTCCATCTTGATTTGAACCTTTGTAAGTGTTCAAATTTTTTTAGATTTAGAATAGGTCTCACCTAGCCTTCTGGCTTCAGTACCACAATATAATGTGGAATAATACCCCTTTTCTTGTTGTAGGAGGGGTAATTTGATTATCACCTGCTGGGAATACAGCTTGTGAATTGTTTCCCATACTGCCTCCTTGTCGGAGGGAGACCTTGGTAAACCAGACTTCAGGAGCCTGCGAAGGGGAAACGTCTCGACATTCCAATCTGTACCCCTGGGATACTACATGTAGGATCCAGGGGTCCTGTACGGTCCCAGCGTCATGCTGAGAGCTTGGCAGAAGCGGTGGAACGCTTCTGTTCCTGGGAATGGGCTGCCTGCTGCAGTCTTCTTCCCTTTCCTCTATCCCTGGGCAGATATGACTCTTATAGGGACGAAAGGACTGAGGCTGAAAAGACGGTGTCTTTTTCTGCAGAGATGTGACTTAGGGTAAAAACGGTGGATTTTCCAGCAGTTGCCGTGGCCACCAGGTCCGATGGACCGACCCCAAATAACTCCTCTTCCTTTATACGGCAATACACCTTTGTGCCGTTTGGAATCTGCATCACCTGACCACTGTCGTGTCCATAAACATCTTCTGGCAGATATGGACATCGCACTTACTCTTGATGCCAGAGTGCAAATATCCCTCTGTGCATCTCGCATATATAGAAAATGCATCCTTTAAATGCTCTATAGTCAATAAAATACTGTCCCTGTCAAGGGTATCAATATTTTTAGTCAGGGAATCCGACCAAGCCACCCCAGCTCTGCACATCCAGGCTGAGGCGATCGCTGGTCGCAGTATAACACCAGTATGTGTGTATATACTTTTTATGATATTTTCCAGCCTCCTGTCAGCTGGCTCCTTGAGGACGGCCCTATCTATAGACGGTACCGCCACTTGTTTTGATAAGCGTGTGAGCGCCTTATCCACCCTAAGGGGCGTTTCCCAACGCGCCCTAACTTCTGGCGGGAAAGGGTATACCGCCCATAATTTTCTATCGGGGGGAACCCACGCATCATCACACACTTCATTTAATTTATCTGATTCAGGAAAAACTACGGTAGTTTTTTCACATCCCACATAATACCCTCTTTTGTGGTACTTGTAGTATCAGAAATATGTAACACCTCCTTCATTGCCCTTAACGTGTGGCCCTAATAAGGAATACGTTTGTTTATTCACCGTCGACACTGGATTCAGTGTCCGTGTCTGTGTCTGTGTCGACCGACTAAAGTAAACGGGCGTTTTAAAACCCCTGACGGTGTTTCTGAGACGTCTGGACCGGTACTAATTGTTTGTCGGCCGTCTCATGTCGTCAACCGACCTTGCAGCGTGTTGACATTATCACGTAATTCCCTAAATAAGCCATCCATTCCGGTGTCGACTCCCTAGAGAGTGACATCACCATTACAGGCAATTGCTCCGCCTCCTCACCAACATCGTCCTCGTACATGTCGACACACACGTACCGACACACAGCACACACACAGGGAATGCTCTGATAGAGGACAGGACCCACTAGCCCTTTGGAGAGACAGAGGGAGAGTTTGCCAGCACACACCAAAAACGCTATAATTATATAGGGACAACCTTATATAAGTGTTTTCCCTTATAGCATATTTTATATATTTCTAACGCCAAATTAGTGCCCCCCCTCTCTGTTTTAACCCTGTTTCTGTAGTGCAGTGCAGGGGAGAGCCTGGGAGCCTTCCCTCCAGCCTTTCTGTGAGGGAAAATGGCGCTGTGTGCTGAGGAGATAGGCCCCGCCCCTTTTTCGGCGGGCTCGTCTCCCGCTCTTTAATGGATTCTGGCAGGGGTTAAATATCTCCATATAGCCCCCGGAGGCTATATGTGAGGTATTTTTAGCCAAAAAAGGTTTTCATTTGCCTCCCAGGGCGCCCCCCTCCCAGCGCCCTGCACCCTCAGTGACTGCCGTGTGAAGTGTGCTGAGAGGAAATGGCGCACAGCTGCAGTGCTGTGCGCTACCTTAAGAAGACTGAGGAGTCTTCTGCCGCCGATTCTGGACCTCTTCTCGTTTCAGCATCTGCAAGGGGGCCGGCGGCGAGGCTCCGGTGACCATCCAGGCTGTACCTGTGATCGTCCCTCTGGAGCTAATGTCCAGTAGCCAAAGAAGCCAATCCATCCTGCACGCAGGTGAGTTCACTTCTTCTCCCCTAAGTCCCTCGTTGCAGTGATCCTGTTGCCAGCAGGACTCACTGTAAAATAAAAAACCTAAGCTAAACTTTTCTAAGCAGCTCTTTAGGAGAGCCACCTAGATTGCACCCTTCTCGGCCGGGCACAAAAATCTAACTAACTGAGGCTTGGAGGAGGGTCATAGGGGGAGGAGCCAGTGCACACCACCTGATCCTAAAGCTTTACTTTTTGTGCCCTGTCTCCTGCGGAGCCGCTATTCCCCATGGTCCTTTCAGGAACCCCAGCATCCACTAGGACGATAGAGAAATCCTATTTTCTCATACGTACTAGAGGATGCTGGGGTCACTTCAAGAACCATGGGGTTTATACCAAAGCTCTAAAACGGGCGGGCGAGTGCGGATGACTCTCCAGCACCAATTGACCAAACATGAGGTCCTCATCAGCCAGGGTATCAAACTTGTAGAACTTCGCAAAGGTGTTTGAACCCGACCAAGTAGCCGCTCGGCAAAGCTGTAATGCCGAGACATCCCGGGCAGCCGCCCAGGACGAGCCCACCTCTCTGGTAAAATGGGCCTCCACCGATTTCGGTAACGACAATCCAGCCGTAGAATGAGCCTGCTGAATCGTATGACAGATCCAGCGCGCAATAGTCTGCTTGGAAGCAGGAACCCCAATTTTATTGTGAGCATACAGGACAAACAGAGCTTCCATTTTCCTACACTGAGCCGTTCTGGCCACATAAATTTTCAAAGCTCTGACAACGTCGAGAAACTTCGATTCCAGCAAGGTGTTAGTAGCCACTGGCACCACAATAGGTTGGTTCAAGTGGAACGACAAAACCACTTTCGGCAGAAATTGCTGACGAGTCCTCAACTCTGCTCTATCTTCATGGAAGATCAAATAAGGGCTCTTGTAAGACAAGGCCGCCAATTCAGACACCCACCTGGCGGATTCCAAGGCCAACAGCATGACCACTTTCCAAGTGAGGAACTTCAACTCCACCTTTTGTAAAGGTTCAAACCAATGAGATTGAAGGAATTGCAACACCACGTTAAGATCCCACGGTGCCACAGGGAGCACAAAGGGGGAGTTGGATGTGCAACACGCCTTTCACAAAAGTCTGAACTTCTGGAAGGGAGGCCAATAATTTTTGGAAGAAAACCGATAAGGCTGAAATTTGTACTTTAATGGAGCCCAACTTTAGGCCCGCATCCACACCGGCTTGTAGAAAATGGAGAAAAACGTCGTAACTGAAACTTTTCCGTAGGTGCCTTATTGGATGCACACCAAGACACGTAATATATCCAAATACAGTGGTAATGTTTAGACATTACTCCTTTCCTGGCCTGAATAAGAGTGGGGATGACGTCCTTGGGAATACCCTTTCAGGCTAGGATCCGGCGTTTAACCTCCAAGCCACCAAAAGAAGTCGCGGTAAGTCTTGGAACACGCACGGACCCTGCTGCAACAGATCCTCTCGTAGAGGAAGGGGCCAGGGATCTCCTATGAGTAATTCCTGAAGATCCGGATACCAAGCCCTCCTTGGCCAGTCTGGAACAATGAGGATCGCTTGAACCTTTGTTCTTCTTATGATCTTTATCACTTTGGGAACGAGTAGAAGCGGAGGAAACACGTACACAGACTGAAACACCCACGGTGTCACAAGTGCGTCAGCTGCCATTGCTTGAGGGTCTCTCAACCTGGAACAATATCTCTGAAGTTTCTTGTTGAGGCGAGACGCCATCATGTCTATTTGAGGAATTCCCCAAAGACTTGTCACTTCTGCAAAGACCTCTTTATGAAGACCCCACTCTCCTGGATGGAGATCATGTCTGCTGAGGAAGTCTGCTTCCCATTTGTCCACTCCGGGAATGAAGATCGTTGACAGAGCGCTTGTATGCCTTTCCGCCCAGCGGAGAACCTTTGTGGCCTCTGCCATTGCCGCTCTGCTCTTTGTTCCGCCCTGGCGGTTTATGTACGATACTGCTGTTATGTTGTCCGACTGAATCAAGATGGGCCGATAGCGAAGATGATGTTCTGCCTGCAGAAGGCAGTTGTAAATGGCCCTTAGCTCCAGAACGTTTATGTGTAGACAAATTTCCTGGCTTGACCATCTTCCCTGAAAGCTTACCCCCTGTGTGACTGCTCCCCAGCCTCGGAGACTCGCATCCGTGGTCACTAAGATCCAGTCCTGGATCCCGAACCTGTGTCCTTCTAGGAGGTGAGAGCTGTACAGCCACCACAGGAGTGAGATTCTGGTCTTGGAAGACAGGATTATCCTTCGGTGCATGTGCAGATGGGACCCGGACCACTTGTCCAACAGGTCCCACTGAAACACACTGGCATGGTATCTGCCAAACTGAATGGCCATCTTTCTCCAGCAACCGACTGCATTGATGGATCGATACTCTTGCTGCTTTCAGAATTTGTTTGACCAGGTTCTAAATTTCCAGCGCATTTTCTACTGGAAGAAAAACTCTGTAATTCTGTGTCCAGAATCATTCCCAAAAACAACAGCCGTCTCGTCGTAACCGACTGTGATTTTGGCAAGTTTAGGAGCCAACCATGTTGCTGCAAAAGTGTCAGGGAGAGCGTAATGTTCCGCAGTAATTGGTCCTTGGATCTCGCCTTTATCAGGAGATCATCCAAGTACGGGATAATTGTGACTCCTTTCTTGTGCAGGAGAACCATCATTCAGCCATTACTTTGGTGAAAATCCTCAAAGCCGTGGACAGACCAAACGGCAACGTCTGAAATTGGTAATGACAATCCTGAACTGCAAACCTCAGGTAAGCCTGATGTGGATGATACATGGGAACATGTAAGTAGGCATCCTTTATGTTCACTGATAACATAAAATCCCCCTCCTCCAGGCTGGAGATCACTGTCCGGAGAGGTTCCATCTTGAATTTGAATTTTCTTAGGTAGAAATTGAGGGATTTGAGGTTCAGGATTGGTCTGACTGAGTCGTCTGGCTTCGGGACCACGAACAGGCTCGAATACAAGCATTCTCCCTGTTGTGACGGGGGAACTCTGACAATGACTTGATTGTGACACAATTTTTGTATCGCGGCGCATACCACTACCCTGTCTGGAAGAGAAGCTGGTAAGGCTGATTTGAAAAATCGGTGAGGGGGGACGTCTTGAAACTCCAGTTTGTACCCTTGGGAAACTATTTCTAAAACCCATGGGTATAGTCCCGAACGAGCCCAGAACTGACTAAAGAGCCTGAGACGTGCCCCCACCGGTGCGGATTCCCGCAGAGGAGCCCCAGCGTCATGCGGTGGTCTTGGCAGAAGCCGGGGAGGACTTCTGCTCCTGGGAATCGGCCACGGCCGGTGATCGCTTACCCTTACCCTTTCCTCTAGTAGCAAGGAAGGAAGACCCTCGGCCTTTTCTGTATTTATAGGGCCGAAAGGACTGCATCTGATACTGGTGTGCTTTCTTTTGTGGTGCAGGCACATAAGGTAAAAATGATGACTTACCCGCGGTAGCCGTAGATACCAACTCAGCGAGGCCGTTACCAAACAATACACCACCTTTATACGGTAGAGACTCCATAGCTTTTTTGGAGTCAGCATCAGCATTCCATTGATGAATCCACAATGCTCTCCTAGCTGAGACTGCCATGGCATTGGCCCGTGAACCCAAGAGGCCAATATCTCTCGCAGCTTCCTTTAGGTAGACTGCAGCATCCCTGATATGACCTAGCGTCAGAAGAATGTTATCCCTATCCAGGGTATCCAATTCAGAGGACAGGTTATCTGCCCATTTTTCGATAGCACTACTCACCCATGCAGATGCAATGGCTGGTCTGAGTAGCGTACCCGTGGAAATATAAATGGATTTCAATGTATTTTCCTGCCTACGATCCGCAGGATCCTTTAGGGCTGCTGTGTCAGGGGAACGAAGAGCCACTTTTTTGGACAGCCGTGATAAAGCCTTGTCCACAATAAGGGGTGACTCCCATTTTTCCCTATCCCCAGAGTGAAACGGATACGCCACTACAATCATTTTGGGAATCAAACTTTTTGTCAGGATTTTCCCAAACCTTTTCACAAAGTGCGTTCAGTTCATGAGAAGGAAGAAAAAGTTACCTCCGGTTTATTCCCTTAATACATACAGACCCTAGCATCAGGAACAGCAGGGTCCTCAGTGATATGTAATACATCTTTTATAGCCACAATCATGTACTGAATGCTCTTTACCAGTTTTGGATCTAATCTGGCATCACTATAGTAGACACTTGAGTCAGTGTCTGTGTCTGCCAGCTGGGCAAATGAACGTTTTTGTGACACCGAAGGGGTCTGGACTTGAACCAACACATCCTCTATGGATTTCTTCCAAGCCTGGTTCTGAGACTCAGATTTATCCATTATTTTATTAATCAGAGCCACATTTGCATTTAAAGCACTAAAAACATTCACCCAATACGGTGTCGGCTGTGCAGACAGGGTCACACCCACAGCCTTGTGTGTCCCCAGCACAGTCTCCTCCTGGGAGGAGCACTCCGCCTCAGACATGCCGACACACGTGCACCCACCACACGCAGATACACTGGGCCTATAGGGGACAGACCTACAGCAAAGCCTGTCAGAGACACAGAGGGAGATATAGCCAGCCTACACCCCAGCGCCCAAACCCCGGACTGAACACTACAGCCAATGTCACAGACCTGCAGCGCTTTTATAAACTAGTATAATGAACCAAAATCGCTCTTCCCCCCCCCCCCCCCCCCCCCGTTTTCCACCCTGTTACTTGTTACAGCAGTGTGAGGAAGGACCAGCGTCTCTGCAGCCATGTGAAGAGAAATGGCGCCGGGCTGTGTGCTGTGAGGGCTTAGCCCCGCACCCTTACTGGAGCGCTTCAGACTCGCTCATTTTTAAACTTTTTGACACTGGCGGGGGTCCGGACAGTGCCCAGGCACCTTGTCCGCTGCTGCCAGATAGATAAATGAGGTTTATATGCTGCCCAGGCCCCCGCCCCATAGCCTGCAGTGCTGTTGTGTGTGGGAGCGCGGCCGCTGTGCGGTACGTCAAAGCAGTCACTGAAATTTTCTGATCATCTTCTACTCGCCTGTCTTCTGACTTCTGGCTCTGCAAGGGGGGTGACGGCGGGCCCATGGAATGAACCCCTAGGCGTACCTAGTGTTCCAAACCCTCAGGAGCTAATGGTGTCCTGTAGCCAAAGAAGCAGATCCTTTAAACTCACAGAAGTAGGTCTGACTTCTCTCCCCTAAGTACCACGAAGCAGGGAGACTGTTGCTAGCAGTTCTCCCTGAAAATTAAAAAAACATAACTTATAGTCTTTTCAGAGAAACTCAGTAGAGCTCCTCAGTGTGCATCCAGTCTGCCTGGGCACAGATTCTAAACTGGAGTCTGGAGAAGGGGCATAGAGGGAGGAGCCAGTTCACACCTCTTTGTAAGTCTTAAAGTGCCCATGTCTCCTGCGGATTCCGTCTATATCCCATGGTTCTTGAAGTGACCCCAGCATCCTCTAGGACGTTTGAGAACGGTAATTTTACTGTATAAAACAGGAAAGGGATATAAAAAGATATCCAAGCAATTGAGACTGCCAATCAGCAGTGTTCAAACTCTAATTAAGAAGTGGAAAATGAGGGATTCTGTGGAAACCAAATCACAGTCAGGTAGACCAACAAAATTTTCAGCCACAACTGCCAGGAAAATTGTTCGGGATGCAAAGAAAAATCCACAAATAACTTCAGCTTTAAAACTGGACTCTCTGAAAAAAGTGGTGTGGTTGTTTCAAGATGCACAGTAAGGAGGCATTTGAAGAAAAATGGCCTGCAAGGTCGAATCGCCAGAAGAAAGCCATTACTACGCAAATGCCACAAAGCATCCCGCTTACAATACTCCAAACAGCACACAGACAAGCCTCAAAACTTCTGGAACAAAGTCATTTGTAGTGACGAGACCAAAATTGAACTTTTTGGCCACAACCATAAACGTTACATTTGGAGAGGAGTTAACAAGGCCTATGATGAAAAGGTACACCATTCCTACTGTGAAATACGGAGGTGGGTCGCTGATGTTTTGGGGATATGTGAGCTACAAAGGCACTGGAAACTTGGTCAAAATTGATGGCAAGATGAATGCAGCATGTTATCAGAAAATATTGGAGGAAAATTTGCACTCATCAGCCCGGAAGCTGCACATGTGACGTACTTGGACGTTCCAACATGACAATGATTCAAAACACAAGGCCAAGTCAACCTGTCATTGGCTACATCAGAATAAAATGAAGGTTCTGGATTGGCCATCTCAGTCTCCTGACCTCAATATCATTGAGCCACTCTGGGGAGATCTCAAATGTGCAGTTCATGCAAGACAGACCAAGAATTTACAGGAACTGGAAGCTTTTTGCCAAGAAGAATGGGCAGCTTTACCATCTGAGAAAATAAAGAGCCTCATCCACAACTACCACAAAAGACTTCAAGTTGTCATTTATGTTAAAGGGGGCAATACACGGTATTAAGAACTGGGGTATGTAAACTTTTGATCAGGGTCATTTGGGTAGTTTCTGTTGTCATTATGATTTAAAAAGAGTAAACACAGTTGTTTGACAATAAATGGCATCACACAACCACTAACCATGAGTGAAAGAAAAAGTTTGTGAGTTATCATTCAGATTCTCTGACAAATGGCCAGAAAATCACAAATTCTGCTAGGGTATGTAAACTTATGAGCACAACTATTATATGTAAACAAATATGGTGAATACTTAAAGTCCATATGTACGACAAGGGAAAAAGAGTCCAACTCCAATGAGAGCCTCCTGTAGGGGTGTTGACGAATCTTCTAATCCACAGATAACTCACGGTGATATGCAATGGAAAAATAAAATATCATGGTATAGTAAGTCCAGTAAATCTGAATGATATTCTCTCAGACAAATGCTAGACCAAATGTTTACGGGTAGCGTACCCCACTCACAATGGATAAAATTAAGCTCCACACGTAAACGTATCTTTTTAGGCTGGACTGTAAGAATATTCCATAACAATGGATGCGTACCATTACTCACTTAGAATCAAGCGTAGATCCTCCCATAACGGTTTCTTTTATGTCCTGCTCCAAAAATGGACGAGGGAGTGGTAATATAAAACACTATTTAAAAAATAAAATATTGACAGGAGACCACACATACAACTCAAGGGTGGCAATGGAAAAGCCGGTGGTGGCCGCCGGCCAAAACGGCAATACCAGCCAGATGTAATGCACAATCACAAGAGATGAGTAATGTGTGATACTACCTATCTGCACCCTTCCAACGCGTTTCTCCCCGTTTATGGGGCTTTTTCAAGGAACAAGAGTGTGTGGTCTCCTGTCAATATTTTATTTTTTAAATAAATAGTGTTTTAGATTACCACTCCCTCGTCCATTTTTGGAGCAGGACATAAAATAAACCGTTATGGGAGGATCTACGCTTGATTCTAAGTGAGTAATGGTACGCATCCATTGTTATGGAATATTCTTACAGTCCAGCCTAAAAAGATACCTTTACGTGTGGAGCTTAATTTTATCCATTGTGAGTGGGGTACGCTACCCTTAGACATTTGGTCTAGCATTTGTCTGAGAGAATATCATTCAGATTTACTGGACTTACTATACCATGATATTTTATTTTTCCATTGCATATCACCGTGAGTTATCTGTGGATTAGAAGATTCGTCAACACCCCTACAGGAGGCTCTCATTGGAGTTGGACTCTTTTTCCCTTGTCGTACATATGGACTTTTAAGTATTCACCATATTTGTTTACATGAAAAAACACTGAGCGCCTTTTTGAGTATTTGTTTTTTGTATATTGCTCTGTAAGGGTGAGGTGGCCCTTTTTTTCCTCAAGTGGCCGCACAAGTGTGTTTGCGCCTTCGGTTTCTGATTATTTTTCTTGTTACAATTAATATATATAATATATATATATATAATATATATATATATATATATATATATATATATATATATATATATTTATATATATATATTATATATCTCAAAAAAATAAAGGGAACACTAAAATAACATCCTAGATCTGAATGAATGAAATATTCTTATTAAATACTTTGTTCTTTATATAGTTGAATGTGCTGACAACTAAATCACACATAAATGATCGACGGAAATCAAATTTATTAACCCATGGAGGTCTGGATTTGGAGTCAACCTCAAAATTAAAGTGGAAAAACACACTACAGGCTGATCCAACTTTGATGTAATGTCCTTAAAACAAGTCAAAATGAGGCTCAGTAGTGTTTGTTGCCTCCTCATGCCTGTATGACCTCCCTACAATGCCTGGGCATGCTCCTGATGAGGTGGCGGATGGTCTCCTGATGGATCTCCTCCCAGACCTGGACTAAAGCATCCGCCAACTCCTGGACAGTCTGTGGTGCAACGTGGCATTGGTGGATGGAGCGAGACATGATGTCCCAGATGTGCTCAATTGGATTCAGGTCTGGGGAACGGGCGGGCCAGTCCATAGCATCAATGCCTTCGTCTTGCAGAAACTGCTGACACACTCCAGCCACATGAGGTCTAGCATTGTCTTGCATTAGGAGGAACCCAGGGCCAACCGCACCAGCATACGGTCTCACAAGGGGTCTGAGGATCTCATCTCGGTGCCTAATGGCAGTCAGGTTACCTCTGGCGAGCACATGGAGGGCTGTGCGGCCCCCCAAAGAAATGCCACCCCACACCATTACTGACCAACTGCCGAACCGGTCATGCTGGAGGATGTTGCAGGCAGCAGAACGTTCTCCTTGGCGTCTCCAGACTCCGTTACATCTGTCACATGTGCTCAGTGAGAACCTGATTTCATCTGTGAAGAGCACAGGGCACCAGTGGCAAATTTGCCAATCTTGGTGTTCTCTGGCAAATGCCAAACGTCCTGCACAGTGTTGGGCTGTAAGCACAACCCCCACCTGTGGGCGTCGGGCCCTCATACCACCCTCATGAAGTCTGTTTCTGATCGTTTGAGTAGACACATGCACATTTGTGGCTTGCGGGAGGTCATTTTGCAGGGCTCTGGCAGTGCTCCTCCTGTTCCTCCTTGCACAAAGGCGGAGGTAGCGGTCCTGCTGCTGGGTTGTTGCCCTCCTACGGCCTCCTCCACGTCTCCTGATGTACTGGCCTGTCTCCTGGTAGCGCCTCCATGCTCTGGACACTACGCTGACAGACACAGCAAACCTTCTTGCCACAGCTCGCATTGATGTGCCATCCTGGATGAGCTGCACTACCTGAGCCACTTGTGTGGGTTGTAGGGAGGTCATACAGGCACGTGGAGGCCACACACACTACTGTGCCTCATTTTGACTTGTTTTAAAGGACATTACATCAAAGTTGGATCAGCCTATAGTGTGTTTTTCCACTTTAATTTTGAGGGTGACTCCAAATCCAGACCTCCATGGGTTAATAAATTTTATTTCCATTGATAATTTTTGTGTGATTTTGTTGTCGGCACATTCAACTATGTAAAGAACAAAGTATTTAATAAGAATATATCATTAATTCAGATCTAGGATGTGTTATTTTAGTGTTCCCTTTATTTTTTTGAGCAGTGTATATATAAATATATATATATATATATATATATATATATATATATATATATATATATATATATATATATATATATATATATATATATATAAATGAAGGGGTTCTGCTGCTGCACTCACGGGTCTCTCAATCAGTTACCAATCAGGCGACTAGCACCAAATAGGACTGGTTAGTGTTTCAGTTTAATGAAAAACTTTTGTCAGAACAATTCAAACACACAAAATCACTTCCCTAAATAAAAAAAACACCCAGTGAGCCAGGATACGCGCTGTTTGTGACGGACGCCTGGCGGATGACGTCGTACAACTGCGACGGGCGCTTCCCTGCGACGGAACCCGTCCCTGCGTCTCCTGGTAACCATAGAAACAAAAACGGTGCCGTCACCAAAAGGAAAAATTAAACAAACAGAAGTAAGGAGCAATGAGCCAATAGACTAATACAAAATGATCCCATCGGAATAAACTGGTCTAATGAGTACAGCTGCGTATAGTATATCTACGGGGTAATACATAAATATAAGATCCCCTGTATAGGAGAATGGCAAGCTGTGAAAACAAGGACATCAAAGAGTAAAGTGATGCTCCTAAAATGAAAATGCCAGTCGACTGCAGTGGTTAATATCTGGTATAATCTAAGCAATTCAAAATGTAAAACCATACCCATTCTGTTTATAAAGTACTGTGACTGGACTGAATAAAAGCTGATATGCAAAAAAACAGGCAGATATGAAAAGAAAATAAGAGGGAAAGGAGTGCTTATAGTAAACAATTCCAATTGATCTGTTCGTTGACGTATTCAAGGTATGTATCCACTTAGTTTCAAGTTGGAGAAGTCGTTTGCCCCTGTCATCTCCCCTCTGGTTGGGGGGGGAGACATGGTCAATGATCATGTACCGTTATGTCGCCAGACTGCTTCTGAATACTATTCTAAAAGGTTTTTTTCACAGTAAGGACAATACGTGTTTGGAATTCCCTGCCTGAGAGAGTAGCAACAGCGGACCAGTCAACACCTTTAAGAATGTGTTAGATAAATTCCTATTGGATAAAGATATTCAGAGTTACGGTGCGTAGGCATGCATTATAGTTAATATAACTAGTCCTAACATAAAAATAACTAGTCCTATAATAGGACTGCATAGGAGACCACAAATAGGTTGAACTCGATGGACAATTGTCTTTTTTCAACCTTAGTTACTGTGTTATTATGTTACTATGAATCTTAAAGTGTCTTGCCACGGGTTGCTCAGAGTCTGAGCCCTCCAGCGCCTGTCTTATGGACATTCTGTGGTTGGCCATCCTCTTCTTAAATGAGCAGGTGGTCTTGCCCACCACAAAGAACATTCAGCAGGGACAGCGAATGAAATAAACTACAAATTTACTTGAGCATGTAAGTACATGTTTAATGCGGATATGTTTCCCAGTTAGGGGATGCATGAAACAGGAGCCTGTCTCCATATAACGGTAAGTCGTGCAGCCTGTGCATTTGTAGCACCCGTGTTTCCTAGTCAGGATTGCTTAGATTTGAGAACCCTCAAGGGGACAAGAATCATGCTGAGCTACACCGGGAGCCGAACCCTCAAAGGTATGCTAGTGGTCAATGATATTTCCCATTTGCAGAAGGCCTCAACAGGTAACTTCCTGAAGAGGAAACACTGGTGCTACAGATGCACAGGCTGCACGACTTGCAGTTATATGGAGACAGGCTCCTATTTCATGCAACTACTAACTGGGAAAAATATCAGCATTAAACATGTACTTACATGCTCAAGTAAATTTGTGGTTCATTTCATCTGCTGTCCCTGCAGAATGTTCTATTGTGGCATGACCACCTGCTCATTTAAGAAGAGGATGGCCACCCACAGAATGTCCTCAAGACAAGCGCTGGAGGGTTCAGACTCTGAGCAACCCATGGCAAGACACTAAGATTCAGAAGCACAGTCTGGCGACATTACGGTACAAGATCATTGACCATGTTCCCCCCAAACCAAAGGGGAGGTGACAGGGGCAAACAACTTCTCCAACTTGAAACTAAGTGGATACATACCTTGAATACGGTGGCCCCGTTGGGCCTCAACGAACAGATCAATTGGAATGGTTTCCTATAAGCACTCCTTTCCCTCTTATTTTCTGATAATTTCTGCCTCAGTTTTTTGCATATTAAATACCTTTTATTCAGTCCAGTCACAGTACTTTATAAACAGTATGGGTATGGTTTTACATTTTGAATTGCTTAGATTATACCAGATATTAACCACTGCAGTCGACTGGCATGTTCATTTTAGGAGCATCACATTACTTTTTGATGTCCTTGTTTTCACAGCTTGACATTATTCTATACAGGGGTTCTTATATTTCTGTATTACCCCGTCGATACTATAAACGCAGCTGTACTCCTTAGACCAGTTTATTCTGTTGGGATCATTTTGTATTAGTCTATTGGCTCATTGCTCCTTAATTCTGTTTGTTTAATTTCTCCTCTTGGTGACGGCACAGTTTTGTTTTTGTTTCAAAACCAGGAGACGCAGGGACGGGTTCCGGCGCAGGGGTGTGACGTCATCCGCCCGGCGCCAGCAGTGCGCATCCTGGCTCACTGGCTGTTTTTCTATTTAGGGAAGTGATTTTGTGTGTTTGAATTGTTCTGACAAAAGTTTATTTCATTAGACTGAAACGTTAACCAGTCCTATTTGGTGCTAGTCGCCTGATTGATAACGGTTTGAGAGACCCGTGAGTGCCGCCGCAGAACCTCTTTCTACAGTGGTCTACAGTTTTGCAGACATCGGAGGGCACCTGGGAAATGCTTGGGACCAGAAGTATTTTGGATATCGGATTTTTCCGTATTTTGTTATAAATGCATACGATAATGAGATATCATGGCGATGGGACCTAAGTTTAAGCACAGAATGCATTTATGTTTCATATACACGCAGCCTGAAGGTAATTTTAGCTAATATTTTTAATAACTTTGTGCATTAAACAAAGTGTGTGTACATATACACAATTCATTTATGTTTCATATACACCTTATAGACACAGCCTGAAGGTCACTTAATACAATATATATATATATATATATATATATATATATATAATTATAAATATATATATATATATAAATATATATATATATATATATATATATAATTATAAATATATATATATATAAATATATATATATATATATATATATATATATATATATATATATATATATATATATATATATATATATATATATATATATCAGAATTTTGGTACTTACCGATAAATCCCTTTCTCCGATTCCACATGGGCCACTGGAGTGCAGATACAATGGGGAAATAGTAGGCAGTAACTGGGAGCTGGCACTTTAAATTTATAACCATGTGACTAGCTCCTCCCCTACTATGTCCCCCCTCCAAGCCAGTCTAGTTAAAACTGTGCTCGAGGAGAGCTGGAAAAGACCAACGTCAAAGTAGAGGAGGTTCGCTAAGCCAACTAAAACAAGATAATTCCCAGGAAACCTGGAAACATAATGATAGGGTAATATGAACAAAACGTGCAGTCACACAGTGACATGCAACCCGATAAGTGTAGAAGGAGGAAACAGCGCTGGGTGGGCGTCCAGTGGCCCCTGTGGAATCGGAGAAAGGGATTTATCGGTAAGTACCAAAATCCTGATTTCTCCTTCATCCACTAAGGGCCACTGGAGTGCAGATACAATGGGAACGTCCCAGAGCTCCTAAGACGGGAGGGAGAGCGCTGAGAGTCCTGCAAAACCGCTCGGCCAACCTGTGACACAGAGGCCGCAAAATTGTCAGACGTGATAAACGTATGATGTCCCGACCAAGCGGCATCGCAACATAAAGCATTCATGGAAACCCCATGGGCGGCCGCACCCGAAAGGTCCCCCAAAGCGCGCCGAAATGGAAAACGGAGGCTCTCGAGCAATCTCCAAATAAGACTGTCACATGGTCAGATGTATTCCACAGCCCAACGGCTGCTGGGACCCCAGCCATTTAGGACGGGAGCGTCGTACAGAACAAAGAAGAAATCAATGTGTCGAATAGCCGAAGACCTCTATATAGAGAATCGGTGAGCCCCGACAACATCCAAAAAAGGCCGAAAACACAAGTGTCTGATTTATATGAAAAGCGGACTTCACCCCTGGAAGAAACGACAGCTGAGTATGAAGCTCAACCGTAACCGTATTCGCAAGGTGGGTTGCCAGTAGAGTACTCCCTGTAAGAGAGCCCGAACTTCCGTCCGCCAGGCTAATTTCCTTTGGAAGAAAACCGAAAGAGCAGAGACCTGAACTTTAGGTCAACCTAGTCTAAGCGCAGCCGAGCAAACCACCTGGATAAACCAAAGAAGGCGGCTAAATGAAAAACCAAAAGGGAAAAACCCTCATCATCCACACTAGGCCACATAAAATTTCCATAAGTGGCAAAAGCGAGAAGAGGTAACAGACTTCCGAAATCGGGGCCCAGTAGGCATAACCGAAAAATATATGTACTGTATATATACATTTCACTGCTTTTAGTTTAAATCACACATTTCTTAGCTGTCATACCAAGGATTAGAAACCAGGACCTGTTACACTGACAGCAGACACTTTACTGATGGAGCTATGTGCTCTTGTACACTAGGGAACTCCTTACTTCTGAGATCTCGTGAAAAGTGACGCCGTTAAACAAAACCTGTGTAAGACTGAACAAAGAAAATGACCCTGTTGAAGTAGACAGTCCCGCAGAGGTAGGAGCCAAGGCTACTCTCCTGGCAACAGGCGCCGGGTGGATGTTCCAGTCATGCGCGGCCAAACTGGAGTCTCCGGGAGGACTAGCGCGCAAACTCCCTTCATGTGTTGCAGAAAGGGATGTAGCAACAAAAAAGGAGGAAAGATAGACTAACCAGACCGCCGGAGCTCACGTTCGAGAGTAGTAAAGGGTTGGAGAGTAAGTCGGAACGCCCTGCGGTCGATCCGAATTCTTCGCCAACAGCGGACCAGCTGACAAAACTCCGCGGAATGTCAACTCACCCGGGTGCCTGACCTGGAATGAAAATTGTCGTCCTCCGCTCAGAGGAGAATGTAGGCGACCTCTCTCAACGCCGCAACTTGACAAGAGAGAGAGAGAGAGAGAGAGAGAGAGAGAGAGAGAGGGGAACTGGTCCCGAGGAAGGAAAAAAATCCTCTGACGGACCGAGGTGAGAACCATCCTTAAAAACAGTACAAGGAGCATAAATGGGACCAGTGTCGAATCAGAAAATCCTGGATCCTCTGGATACCCAGAAGCAACCTAATCTGTAGAGTGGGTTCCTGCCTTTGAAATATGGCCATCCTGTGACCTTCATGAACACGGTGGGGGCGGAAGAGTATTCTATACTATGAATCGTAGAAAAGCCCGATGAGGAAGCCCAACGGAAACCAGTAAACAGGCCTCCCTGATGACTAAGGACGTGTAAATCCCCTTTTTTTCTTCTAACTAGCAATCACAGACTGAAAGGCTTCTAAGGCCTGAGAAAATAAGATTTTACTTAACGGTAAATCTATATCTCGTAGTCCGTAGTGGATGCTGGGAACTCCGTAAGGACCATGGGGAATAGACAGGCTCCGCAGGAGACATGGGCACTTTAACAAAGAATTTAGATTCTGGTGTGCTCTGGCTCCTCCCTCTATGTCCCTCCTCCAGACCTCAGTTAGAGAAACTGTGCCCGGAAGAGCTGACCATACAAGGAAAGGATTTTGGGAATCCAGGGTTAGACTCATACCAGCCACACCGTATAACTTGTGATAACTTTACCCAGTTAACAGTATGAACAATAACAAAGCATCAGATAAACCCTGATGCAACTATAACATAACCCTTATTTAAGCAATAACTATATACAAGCATTGCAGAAGAAGTCCGCACTTGGGACGGGCGCCCACCATCCACTACGGACTATGAGAAAAAGATTTACCGGTAAGTAAAATCTTATTTTCTCTAACGTCCTAGTGGATGCTGGGGACTCTGTAAGGACCATGGGGATTATACCAAAGCTCCCAAATGGGCGGGAGAGTGCGGATGACTCTCCAGCACCGAATGAGCAAACACAAGGTCCTCCTTAGCCAGGGTATCAAACTTGTAGAACTTTGCAAATGTGTTTGAACCTGACCAAGTAGCCGCTCGGCAAAGCTGTAATGCCGAGACCCCTCGGGCAGCCGCCCAAGAAGAGCCCCCCTTCCTTGTGGAATGGGCCTTAACTGATTTAGGCAGCGGCAACCCAGCCGCAGAATGAGCCTGCTGAATCGTGTTACAGATCCAGCGAGCAATAGTTTGCTTTGAAGCAGGCGCCCCAAGCTTGTTGGAAGCATACAGGATAAACAACAATTCTGTTTACCTGACCTTAGCCGTTCTGGCTACATAAACCTTCAAAGCCCTGACCACATCCAGTGACTCGGAATCCTCCAAGTCAGTAGTAGCCACAGGCACCACAATAAGTTAGTTTAGATGAAAGGATAAAACCACTTTCGGCAGAAATTGTGGGCGGGTCCGCAATTCTGCTCTATCCGCATGGAAAACCAGATAAGGGCTTTTATGTGACAAAGCCGCCCATTCTGACACACGCCTAGCCGAACCCAAGGCTAATAGCATGACCACCTTCCACGTGAGATATTTCAATTCCACCGTTTTGAGTGGTTCAAACCAGTGTGATTTCAGGAAACTCAACACAACGTTAAGATCCCAAGGTGCCACTGGAGGCACAAAAGGGGGCTGAATATGCAGCACTCCCTTTACAAACGTCTGAACTTCAGGCAGAGAAGACAGTTCTTTTTGAAAGAAATTGGATAAGGCCGAAATCTGAACCTTAATGGAACCCAATTTAAGGCCCAAAGTCACTCCCGACTGTAGTAAAGTGAAGGAAACAGCCTAGCTGGAATTCCTCCGTAGGAGCATTCCTGGCCTCACACCAAGCCACATATTTTCGCCATATACGGTGATAATGTTGAGCCGTCACGTCCTTCCTAGCCTTTATCAGCGTAGGAATAACTTCATCCGGAATGCCTTTTTCTGCTAGGATCCGGCGTTCAACCGCCATGCCGTCAAACGCAGCCGCGGTAAGTCTTGGAACAGACAGGGCCCCTGTTGCAACAAGTCCGGTCTTAGAGGCAGAGGCCACGGGTCCTCTGTGAGCATTTCTTGCAGATCTGGATACCAAGTCCTTCTTGGCCAATCCGGAACAATGAGTATTGTTCTCACTCCTCTTTTTCTTATGATTCTCTGCACCTTGGGTATGAGAGGAAGAGGAGGAAATACATAGACCTACTGGAACACCCACGGTGTCACCAGTGCGTCCACAGCTATCGCACGAGGGTCTCTTGACCTGGCGTAATATCTCTGTAGCTTTTTGTTGAGGCGGGATGCCATGATGTCCACCTGTGGCAGTTCCCACCGACTTGCAATCTGCGTGAAGACTTCTTGATGAAGTCCCCACTCTTCCGGGTGGAGGTCGTGCCTGCTGAGGAAGTCTGCTTCCCAGCTGTCCACTCCCGGAATGAACACTGCTGACAGGGCGCTTACGTGATTCTCCGCCCAGCGAAGAATTCTGGTGGCTTCTACCATCGCCACCCTGCTCCTTGTGCCGCCTTGGCGGTTTACATGAGCCACTGCGGTGATGTTGTCTGACTGAATCAGAACCGGTTGGTCGCGAAGCAGGGACTCCGCTTGACGTAGGGCGTTGTATATGGCCCTCAGTTCCAGGATATTGATGTGAAGGCAAGTCTCCTGACTTGACCACAGCCCTTGGAAATTTCTTCCCTGTGTGACTGCCCCCCACCCTCTGAGGCTTGCATCCGTGGTCACCAGGACCCAGTCCTGAATGCCGAATCTGCGACCTTCGAGAAGGTGAGCACTCTGCAGCCACCACAGGAGAGACACCCTGGACCTGGGGGATAGGGTGATTAACCGATGCATCTGAAGATGTGATCCGGACCACTTGTCCAGTAAGTCCCATTGGAAAGTCCTCGCATGGAACCTGCCTAAGGGAATGGCCTCGTATGATGCCACCATCCTTCCCAGGACTCGAGTGCAGTGATGCACTGACACCTATTTTGGTTTTAATAGATTCCTGACCAGTGTCATGAGCTCCTGAGCTCTATCTATCGGGAGATAACCCCTTTTCTGGTCTGTGTCTAGGATCATGCCTAGGAAAGGCAGATGAGCTGTAGGAACCAACTGCGACTTTGGAATATATAGAATCCAGCCGTGTTGCCGTTACACTTCCAGAGAAAGTGATACGCTGTTCAGCAACTGCTCTCTTGATCTCGTTTTTATGAGGAGATCGTCCAAGTACGGGATAATAGTGATACCTTGCTTCCGCAGGAGCACCATTATTCCCGCCATTACCTTGGTGAATATTCTCGGGGCCGTGGAGAGACCAAACGGCAACGTCTGAAATTGGTAATGACAATCCCGTACCGCAATTCTGAGGTACGCCTGATGAGGTGGATAAATGGGGACATGAAGGTATGCATCCTTTATGTCCAGAGTCACCATAAAATCTCCCCCTTTCAGGCTCGCAATGACCGCTCTTAGCGATTCCATCTTGAACTTGAACCTTTTCAGGTATATGTTCAGGGATTTTAAATTCAATATGGGTCTGCCCGAACCGTCCGGTTTCGGGACTACAACATGGTCGAATAATAACCCCCTCCTTGTTGAAGGAGGGGAACCTTGACCACCACCTGTTGAAGATACAATTTGTGAATTGCAGTTAACACTATTTACCTCTCGTGGGGGGAAGCCGGCAGGGCCGTCGGTGAGGGGGCATCTCCTCAAAGTCCAGCTTGTATCCCTGAGACACAATATCTGTTGCCCAGGGATCTAACAGGGAGTGAACCCACTTGTGGCTGAACTTACGAAGGCGTGCCCCCACCGGGCCTAGCTCCGCCTGTGGAGCCCCAGCGACATGCGGTGGATTTTGTAGAGGCCGGGGAGGACTTCTGTTCCTGGAAACTAGCTGTGTTGTGCAGCTTCTTTCCTCTGCCCCTGCCTCTGGCAAGAAAGGACGCACCTCGGACTTTCTTGTTTCTTTGTTCGAAAGGAAGCATTTGATAATGTCATGCTTTCCTAGGCTGTGCAGGAATATAAGGCAAAACATCAGAATTACCAGCTATAGCTGTGGAGACCAGGTCCGAGAACCCTTCTCCAAACAATCCTCAGACTTCCATATGCCTCTTAAGTCGGCATCATCTGTCCATTGCATATTCTACAGGACACGTCAAGCAGAAATCAACATAGTTTTGACTCTAGGACCCAGTAGACTCATGTCTCTTTGGGCATGTTATATATATATATCTCTTAAGACAGCATCTTTAATATATATATATATATATATATATATATATATATATATATATATATATATATATATATATATATACACACACACATACATATATACATACATACATATACACACACATACACACATACTAGGGTCTCATTCTCTGCTGATAAAGGTACCTGTCCACGCTGCCACAGTGCTATAAACCCATGCCGACCCAATCGCCGGTCTGAGTAGTGCACCAGAATGTGCACGCTATCTGCAGGATCCCTGAGGATAGCTGTTACGTCAGGGCTACCTTTTGGGCAAACGTGACACCCTAGGGGAAGATTCCCATCGTATCCTGGCCCTAGTAGGGAAAGGATACTCCCTGAGAATTCTTTGTGGGAAACTGCAGTCTCTTCTCTGGAGATTCCCGCTCTTTTTCATCATGAGAGGAGGGAAATTTACCTCAGCTTTCTTCCCCTTAAACATGTGTACCCTTGTGTCAGGGACAGATGAGTCATCAGTGATATGCAAATCATCTTTTATTACAATAATCATATATTGAAAACTTTTCTGCCATTTTGGCTGTAACTTTGCATTTTCTTAGTCGACACTGGAGTCAGACTCCGTGTCGATATCAGTGTCTATTATTTTGGATAGTGATCATTGAGAGACTCTGAAGGTCTCTGCGACATAGGGACAGACATGGGTAGATTCCCTGTCTGTTTTCTAATCTTTTGTGCAATAAATTCACCTTAGCACTTAATTACACATATCCAAACAGGTGTCGGCGTTGTCGACGGAGACACCCTCACACACACACACATTTGCTCCATCTCCTCCTTAGGGGAGCCTTTTACATCAGACATGTCGACACGCACGTACCGACACACCACACACTCAGGGAATGCTCATCTGAAGACAATTCCACCATAAGGCCCTTTGGAGAGACAGAGAGAAAGTATGCCAGCACACACCCCAGCGATATTTGCCCAGGAATAACACAGTAACTTAATGTTAACCCAGTAGCTGCTGTTTATATTGATTTTTGCGCCTAATTATGTGCCCCCCTTCTCTTTTTACCCTCTTCTACAGTGTATCTGCAGGGGAGAGCCTGGGGAGATTCCTCTCAGCGGTGCTGTGGAGAAAAAACATGGTGCTGGTGAGTGCTGAGGAAGAAGCCCCGCCCCTCGACGGCGGGCTTCTGTCCCGCTTTCATGTACAATTTTTTGCCGGGGGCTCATACATATATACAGTTCCCAACTGTATATATGCAAACTTTTGCCAAAGAGGTCTCTAATTGCTGCCCAGGGCGCCCCCCCCCCCCCCTGCGCCCTGCACCCTTACAGTGACCGGAGTATGTGGGTGTAGTGTGGGAGCAATGGCGCACAGCTGCAGTGCTGTGCGCTACCTCAGTGAAGACTGGAGTCTTCTGCCGCCGATTTCGAAGTCTTCTTGCTTCTTTCACCCGGCTTCTGTCTTCCGGCTCTGCAAGGGGCGCGGCGGCACGGCTCCGGGATCGGACGACCAAGGTTAGTTTCCTGTGTACGATCCCTCTGGAGCTAATGGTGTCCAGTAGCCTAAGAAGCAGGACCTATCTGCAGAGAGTAGGGCTGCTTCTCTCCCCTCAGTCCCACGATGCAGGGAGTCTGTTGCCAGCAGAGCTCCCTGAAAATAAAAAAAAAATAACAAAATACTTTCTTATTGCAAGCTCAGAAGAGCTCACTAAACAGCACCCAGCTCGTCCGGGCACAGATTCAAACTGAGGTCTGGAGAAGGGACATAGAGGGAGGAGCCAGAGCACACCAGAATCTAAATTCTTTCTTAAAGTGCCCATGTCTCCTGCGGAGCCCGTCTATTCCCCATGGTATTTACGGAGTCCCCAGCATCCACTAGGACGTTAGAGAAAATGCCCTGATTCCAAAGATATGCGGAAAGAGGGATCAGCACCCTTGTGGTTAGAAGCATCTGGAACGCCACCTGCAGTACGACTCTCGTCATCGTAAACCGGCAGACCCGTGGAGAGGGACCACTGAGGCGGTTGGACTCCAAAATCGAGTATGTAACCACTCAAGCATACCCAGGCCTTCCAGAAGGACCACAGACAAACGCTCACCCTGGGATCTCCCAGGTGATAAGGAGGTCTGACCTGCGGTGGGTGTGTTGGAGGACCTACAACCCGACTTGTCCGAGAATGCTGAACCTCTGCTTCTGCCCTTAACTTCGAGATCCCTTGGTGACGGAGATATCAGCCCTGTCGTGGACTCGAAAACTGGAAAGGGCATGGAAAGATCTAAAGGAAATACCGGTATAGGTCCGTCTTGGACCTGGGGCAGCAGTAGGGGAAAGAAAAGTGGACTTACCCCCAATGGCCTAAGAAATCCAGGTAGGAAGATCCTTCCCGTAAACCTGCTCTTCCATATCCGCCTGTCACTGTCCCAAAGGTCATCGGGTTAAGATAGCCCAAGCGGAAATTCAGGCTCAGAGTATGCAGACTTCCTTGTAGACCTCAAAAGAATATAAAGCAGAATCGTGACTCTGATCTGCCCCAAAGAATCAGTTGATCCTGATGCAAACCAACCTGTAACCTAGAGGACAATTGTTCCGTAACCTAACTGCTCCGGACAAGGTAGGACCCCTGCTGCCGCATATTCCTCTCAGATGGCTCCGTTAGCAGGGTTGCCCCAGGAAAACGGCAGCTTGTTGGACCGGCGATACATAGAGGGGTATACCCTTAGAGAGGTCTGATATCGTTTCCTGCTGTCTGCGGGGAAATGATAGGAAAACAAACATTGTTTGATACCTGAAATTGTGCATTCTGATGTCTCTAGGCCACCTACCGGAGCATGCCCAGCTCATCCGAAAATGGACAAGTCGCTGTCATTTCTTCATTGGCGTCGTCTAGTTCCGACTCCTTTACCTGCAGCACCAGACAAACTACTGTACAATGCACCTCAATATCCTGAGGTACTGGTTCAGACTCCACCTAAAACAGACATCATCAGTATCCTGGACATCTCTCGCCTCCCCAAGAGAGGCCTCTCATCCGCAGAGTCGTGTAACATGGAGGTTAGCAAGCTGCATTTAGAAACCTGGAGAGGAGAAATTACGTACAAGGTCTCTGGTCAACAGTGACATTACCTGCATAAGCTGAAATATGCAAACAGGAACGTGCTGCCGCTGCGCGGAGAACTAAGCAGATGGCTCCACCGCACAATCCTCACCTAACAGGGATTTCGCTGACTGTCACAGGTGATACGAGCAAAAAAAGAAAAAAGTTGGTTAAAGAAGCGTAGCCCTATGTAATGTCTGCACTATAACGTGCAGTGACAGACAGGTTTCGAATCAACTTTCTGGAGCAGCAGAGACTTTAACCGGTAGAGCTGCTCTGCGGGTTAGGAGTCTTAGCTACTAAGCTATAAGAGCTCCCCTTAAGGTTGTGTGCAGATGTCCCCGTTACTAGCGTACGGAGCCACAGAGGTTGTCACACACATTACCCCAAAATACAAAGAGCATTAGTACCAAGTGAAACAAAGGAATAATAAAGGGAATGCAACACCCGCCCTGTATGTAGTGCAACGCTAAACTAGTTAGAACAGGTGCAATACATGTATCTCGGAGGCTCAGCTGGATTCCCAAAATGGCAGAAGCTATGTGGAAATGTGAACCCAGGTCTTCTATCCACTATATATTGTCACAGTATATATACACCTACGTGGGTAGAT